>NC_142797.1:68447314-68494869 GCF_049724085.1 Artemia sp. Qi Xiang Cuo | reverse complement strand
AAATTTGTGAGGGGTTAATATCTCGCTGAGACAAGTTTATATTGAAAAATAGTGAAAAAGAAAAAACATTGGAAGAAATAGATAGGTAGGAAAAATGCTTACATTTGCATATCCTGGCTGCACTTGGGTGCCGGATGGTCCAGATAGTGCGTGTTGGTGGGTAACCTCCTGACCTAGCGTTGATGGGGCAGCTATTAGAGGTCCAAGGAGGACGTATTTGCAAGCGATGTCATTAATTTCTTGCGCAGGTTGGACTGCGACTTGTACAGGACCTGTGACTTGTGCAGTCGAGCCAAGGGCTGGAACAGATGGCTGCACTTGACGAGGTGGCATTGAGGCTCGATTAAGAGGGGCTTGCAGAGATGCAGTATCGATGTCGCTAGTTTGTATAGCGGGGTTCTTCTCCCTTGCGGCCCACGGTCTTTTCGGTTTTTGACCGGACTGCATTGGGGTTGACACTGATCGGGCTGTCTCGTCATCTCGCGCTTTCTTACTAGGAGGAGGCGTGCATTCATCGCTATTTGCGGTACCCATAGCTCTCTTTACAGCTGGAGGGGCAACAAATTCTTCATAATTTGCCATAAAAAGAAGAGAAAAAATTAGTATCAAAATAATTCCCCCCTTTTTTTTACAGAAAGAAAGTTTTTAACTATAATTTTGTTTAGAAAAGCATTTATCTCATTTCAGTAGAGCAAAAGTAAAAATTTAGCGAGAAATATATTAGGCTTAGAAATCAAATGTTTTTATTAGACAACTTGTAAGAAAATAAATCATGACAATCAGTAGTCTATAGGCTTTAAATTAGATCGTTAACCCAGCAGCCTATAGGCCTATATTTTGCAAACATAGGTTAAAATGCTATTCAATTTATACATAATATAAGCTTCATGTAATTCCTAAAAGACTTTTCTTTCTATCCTTGCACACTTTGTTTTCATTTTACAATGATGTCGGTAGAATTGAGACATTGGCCCCCCCCTTTTAAGGAATTTTCTTACAAGGAAGCTGTTAGAAGTGTGGTGTTGCCCCCTCTACCCCCTTTTACATAATGTTCTAAATATATTGTTAGACCTTAATTTGAAAATAATCCATTTCTCTACTTCCATACAGGTTGTGTAGGCCTAGCTTAACTATTGCAATCTCTTTTTGTCTGAAACTGTTTTAATTTGACGGAAGAATAGTTCCATTGACTTGACCGCGTTTGTAAACAAAACCGGAAAACGGGTGCAAGCTAATTATAGGCCTCACATTGGAGTCTTGTGTCAAAACAGAACGGTATTTTAAATAAAAATTGATAGAAGTCAGTGGTCGCTTTAGCGGGAAATATAGACGGAAGGAATTTACCGAAAGGATAATTAATTCTATTTGCGAAAATTTTATTGTAAAACAATGGTGGGGGGCGGGGTTAGGTTTTGAGGGTAAAAGAATATATTTTACGTTTTCCATCGATTATAAAGATTGCATAATGATGTTTGTATTGTATGGGGGGGGGGGGGGGGGTAATTACCTAAATATACTGGAGGGTGACCAAGGAAAATAATTTTATTTTGAAAATAAAAATGCACTTACATTGCAAATTGAAGTTGACGTGGCTTCTAATTCATCAAATTTATCCATTGTTGTTTCAATTGTGTCACAATACTTTCTTATAATTGAATTACATTGCATGCCCGTTATATACGAAATCTCAAGGGCGAATTGTTATGTAAGCAAGCCCTCTGATTGGCTGAGAAGGAAACACGTGATCTAACTGTTTCCGGGAAACTCATAACATTTTGCTCGAGCAACAACAACAAATACTATTTCTGGATCATAACATTCGCTGAGAGCAACAACATGAAGGAAGTGTCATTGACCTGCTCCCATTAGACTCAATAATCCATGAAAGTGAGAAAGTTCCTGTTTTTCCATTCTCACTGACAAAAACCAAGAAAAAAGACATAAATGTCACAAAGTTCCTGTTTTTTCATTCTCACTGACAAAAACCATAAAACATCCATGAAAAACATCAAATAAATTGAGCCACACACATAACCATCCAAAAAAAACAGACATAAATGTGAGAAAGTTCCTGTTTTTTCATTCTCACTGACAAAAACCATAAACCACGTGGTTCTATGCCCATATATGGACTCCCGGTCGGACCTCCCGAGGCATCTCTACTAATGGCTATCTCAAAGTTCTTAACGAATGATTTTGAGGAAAAAAGGGCGTGGACTAGAACTTTCAATTTCCAATCAAATGAGCCTCCTTTGAAGTTTATACGAGTATCCCTTCCATAAGAGCCATATATGCCCCTCAGTTCATAACTTACAACGCCTGCCCCCGGTCCCTGGAGGTTGTATCGACACCGGGGTCTTTGCTATATAGTCTTTGAAATATTTTTAACAAAATGGCTATATAATTTTTTTTATTTTTTGCTCGGGGGTGGGGGCTGGTTACCCTCCGATCTATTTGACTCTTAAAAAGTGAACAAGAACTTCCCCAGGGCACAACTTATAACGCCTGCCCTCGGGCCCTGGACGCTTGTGTCGACACCGGAGTTTTTGATATATGATATTTGAGCTATTTTTAATAAAAGAGCTATCTCGAAATTTTAATCACATGGGTTTTAAAAAAAGGCTTTTTGGGGGGGGGGGTTATGCTCTTATCTCTTTTGACTCTTAAAAATTGAACTAGAACTTTCAATTTCCAATCAAAAGAGCACTCTGTGAAGTTTATACGAGCATTCTTTTAATATGAACCAAATGTGTCCCCATTGTATAATTTACAACGCCTGCCCTCGAGCCCGGGGGGGTTGTGATGACACCGGAGTTTTTCTTATATTATCTTTGAACTATTTTAACAAAATGCCTGTCTCAAAATTTTCATCAAATTTATTTGGGAAAATAGCGCTTGAGGGGGGGGGATTAGTTGCCCTCAGATCATATATGGCTCACAAAAATGGCCCTAGAACTCTCGATTTCCAATTGAATGAGTCCCCTCCAAAGTTTATATATATTCCATATAATATTAATAATAATAATAAATAATATATCATATCATTACTACTATATTATATATATATATTATATTATATATATATATATATATATATATATATATATATATATATATATATATATATATATATATATATATATATATATATATATATATATATATATATATATATATATATATATATATATATATATATATATATATATATATATATATTGAACTTGTAATCCTTATAAGATTTATAGTAAGTTTTATCTTTCAAACTTATCAAGAATTATAACGGTTTTGACTTGTAGTTGTGATCAATTTCGTCTAGGCTATACATAATGTTTTATTTGGCTTGCTGGCCTTGAAATCCGGTAGCGGTAGGTTAAGGGTTCGAATCCCGGTACCACTGATTATTTAGCGGATGATTTGCCCCCAAACAGGCATAGCACTCCTGGCCGAAGGCAGAGAATCAGGAGAACTTTTCCTGCGCTATGCAGATCATTGTCTGCATGCGAGAAAGTTTATATGCACTTTTAATTTTATTTTATAGAGTGGAGGCTGTATGAGAGAGTCCACTATACTTATGTATAGGGTTGTTTCCACTCAAATCTGATTTAACATTTTTATTTTCTCTCATGTCAAAATAAGCTAATTCATTATACTTAATTACAAAAGAGTTACAAAAGAATTACAAAGAGTTATAAGCCTAAAATATAGCTGTCGCTAAAGGCAAGGCGAAGTGTAATTAGCCTGTGGTTTATAATTGATCTACTATTCGCTCCTTCATTGCGGACCTATGTTTTGTTTGGTTTTTAGTATCACAAGAGTATGCGCTTTTCTGTGATGTCCTTAATTTACCGGGAGACTCTTTCATTTTGATTTCTAAAAGTGAAATGTCTTCCAGTGTATCTCAGAGACAACTGAAACAACAAGTTGGAGAGCACCTTGTTAAAAGTTGAAATGGAATTATTACTATTATCATAACAGTGCAAAATAAAATATTAGTTTAAGTGGCCACTTATGGCAAGGTTTGGCGATAGAAGTTTCTGAAAAAAAGTCGAACTTCGAAAATCATGGTAAAGTGTATACTTGAATGAGTTGTCTTGTCATTCAAGAGTAAAGAGCTTTTTTGTATGACTGATTCTACTTTCAAAAATACTTTCTTGGCTTATATATGATTCTTTGTCTTAAATACATACATATTCTCTATATCTTTTATATTCTCTATATCTGTCACAGAAAAAGGAGTATAGGTCAATCTCTCATAGATGAAAGAAAATACAACCAACAGAATATCTTGCAGCAAATTGAAAATTTTAAATATAAGGCAATTATAGGGCAGTGTTTACGTAGTGAAAATGTTTAGAAGGCTGATTGTAACAATATTAAAAATCAATATCAGCTAACTGGATAATTTACTTCAAAATGAAAAAGCTGCATCAAAAGAGCAGTGGTATAGTGGCCTAGAAGTTTTAGCCACTAGAAACTAGGCCTCTTACGCAGTGGTTTATAAGTTTGAATCATGGAAGATTTATTGGAAGAAATTTTTGAAGATGATTACGATTTAACTAATTTGAGTGTAAGAGAATTCATTGAGCTTAATCTTGGCGAAGAAAGACTTGACTATTATACTCTTATTCCGGTTACCATTACGTATTTACTGCTGTTGATGATTGGTGTTTTTGGAAACTGTGCCACCTGCATAGTCATTGCAAAGAATTGTTACATGCAAACTGCCACAAATTATTATTTGTTCAATCTAGCCATGGCAGATGTCTTAACATTATTAATCGGTAAGAATTTTAACCTAATTAGCCTAATAATTGTTTGTTTTTAAAAAATAACAAATTTACGGGATGTTCAAATGAGTAACGCATGCTTTTGCAAGTTCAGTATTCTGGACCCACGGGTCTACTTCCTGAATAGATGCCAAATGACATGAACAATAAACAGTTAAATATTAATAGACGAGGTTACCCCCTCTCAGACTCCTCAACGATTAAGTTCTGGCAAGCAAGGAATTTGCCAAGAAAAAAAATTGTGTCTGCAGTCCATGGTAATAGAGAAGTCTACCTAAGTTGTCTTTGATTTGACGAAATTAAGTTAACTAAAAAGTTTAATGTTTGGATTTTAGCATTTTATTTGCCAAAAAGTGAACTAAAAAAGTTCACCAGGCTTTTGGATACGGAACAGAAAGCTTGGCAGAAAATTCGAAGTTGCTATAACGTGAGCCGTTTAAGAAATTAGGAACAGATCATCAGGTTCTGAAAGGTGAGGCGCAGAAGATTGAAAACAATGGAGCAGGCCAAAATCATCTAGGCTAACAAGAACTCGACTATTTTGTGACTAAACTTTACACCTTTTGTTGCCTTTTACAAGAAGAAAAGTAAACACCAGCATTAAAATTATAGCCGTTGACTGGGCAATTTTAATAAACAGCTGCATCATTCAATCTGGGATACCCTAATTGAATCATCATATTTTCCTAGGGTTTACTTTTACCAAGTAAGCAGTTTACCATGAACTGTCGGGCATGAGCTGTCGAGCTCGAAAATATTGCCAGAAATTCTTGGTAGATTTTTTAATAATAAAAAAACCAGCAAAATCTGCTTATTTGTTTATTGCTAACAAAGCAAATTAAACGAGGCTCTAATTAACCGAATTTATATTTTTTCAAATATCTTAGAGAACGTTTGCTGACGAAATAAATTGACACGTATAGCCCGTAAATTGATTAGTACGTCTATAGTTAGAGCGTGCAGGAACTACTGGATTGTGATTTTATATGTGGCTGTTTGCAATTGGGATATCTTTTTTTTATTTCTAGCCAAATAACATTTTGACATATGTGCAAATACTGGCATTTTGTATTAACATCAGCAAATTATAGAATGTCAGTAGCATCAATATCATAACTTATTCCTGGAGATTTTTTAAGAAATTAAAAACAGAGAAGTTGTTTGGTTGAACTGAACTTTTGCACAAGCCTAGAAGCCCTGATAATGGGGAACTAAAATGCAAACTCACTGCCAACAAATCTAACTGATTATTATGCTCTTTAACGTGGCACAGCTCAAAATTTAAATATAATTAATCCTTTCAATAATTTTTGTTAAATTTTTATGCATTCACTTAAAAAGAACTGCGCATTTACCAAAATGAAATACCCAAACATTTCTAAACAGTACAAATCTCGAAATCCAAAATAAAAAATAATCTTACAGTAAGATCTGTCGTGTCACTTATTACTTGATTCTCTGTTTATTCATTATAATATGTCATTATTTTCCACAATTCAACTCCTCTACCCTTTTTTTAAATGTAATTAAATTTAATTTGAACAGGTGAAAAATTTGAAAAAATCAAAGTGTTTCCACAAAATTATGTTAACTTAAAATAAGTAACACATGTCAATTCACGTTTTGTCGACTAGACTCTGCTAAAACTGCTTGATTTTGTTCATTATACTATTGTGGATTATACCTTTGGGCTCAACCCTTGGGCTTAGAATTCCTTAGTTTCTCCTGGAGTCGCTATTAAAGTATTTACTGTGCTATTACGTCAAGCATTAAAAAAAAATTTCAAAGCTTCTTTTTTTCCGGAAAAAGACAATTTTTAGATTTGTACGAAATCACCGAAGACTATTCATTTGTAAACCTTACTGAATGGATAAATAACCATGTGAAGGTATTCCTAAAGTATCCGTAAATAAGAGTCCCTACTCTCCATGAACGTTTTTTTTTAAGAATTACGGCAGATTATGTAAAAAATACTATCTTTTCAAATATAAACTTTTATTTACTACAAGTGTAAGTACTATAAGTCAGAAGGTCTATTTAATGCCTGAAAGATAAAATTTTTTTTTCAAATACTTCTTAGCTTAGTTTGCCTTAGCCTATTTAGATCCATATCTATTTACATTCCTTTTTAGAAGATTAAATAAAAAAAAAAACAGTTTTTTTTTTTAACTGAACGAAAGGAGATACATTAAAACCTCAAACGAACAGAAAATATTCCGTATATGATAGGAGCTGTCCCCGCCTCAAGGCCCCACTCTTTACGCTAATGTTTAACTCTTTCTCACAACTCTGCTTCATAAAACAATAAAAAACTGTAGCGTAAAGAGCAGGGCGCTGAGGAGGGGACAGCCCCTCAGCGAAAATAAAAAAGTTTGTTTAACTGAAAGTAAGGAGCGACATTAAAAACTAAAACGAACAGAAATTATTCCCTATATGAAAGGGGATGTCCCTTCCGCAACGCCCCGTTCTTTACGCTAATGTTTGGCTCTTTCTCACAACTCTGCTTTATAAAACAATAAAAAAATTTTTAGCGTACAGAGTCGAGCGTTGAGGAGGAGACAGCCCCTTTCATATACAGAATAAGTTCTGTTCGTTTTAAGTTTTAATGTCGCTCCTTACTTTCAGTTAAACAAACTTGTTTTTTTGTTTTTTTATTTCTGAACGTTGTCGAATTAATACAAGTTTTGAATTTGACTCGCCGTACCTGAATAGTTAAAAATAAATTTGCATATTAATTTTACTTTTTAACTAATGTTCACCTTACAATAACCTAAGTTTGATTTTTGTTCCATTTGTTTAAGAATGACTCCTGAATTACAAAGGCTGTATAAATAGAATAATAACCTCTTTTAAAAGTTAAAAAAGGAACTTTAGCATAAGGGCGAGCTTTTGAGGAGAGGCAACGCATCTCATATACGTAATATTTTCTGTTCCTGTTAAGTTTTAATGTTGCTTCTTACTTTCAGTTGAAAAAAATTGTTTTTTATTTAATTACTGATCATTTTTTAAATAATTTCAGGAAATCCAGCTCCCCCTGAATGGATAATTCCCTCCCCCCACGAGAAATTGTCTCCGTGGAAAGATTCTTCCTCGTAACTTAAAATAGCGGTATTTGCGGAGCTAATTTTGTAAGGCATTGTAACAAAACGGCCAAAGAGGTCAAAACTATTTTTATGAAAATTAAGAGTCACAATTCGAGCAGTTCTCAAATCACTGAAATGAATGAAAGAAAGAACTTTAAAAGATATACGTAACAATTTATGTCCGTTTTAAGTTTTAATGTTAGTCCTACTGTCAGTCGGGAAACACTTTTCCAACTGGAAGTTTTTTTTTTTATTTCATAACAACCACAAGCCGAAGACATCAATATCTTTGGTTTATTATCATATAAAAATCATAGTTATGAAACTTCTTGCGGTAAAATTAAATGCTAAGATTGGCCGGAAAATAATATAAACAAATTTTTGCTTATATCGATCATTATTTAACAAAATTCCAATTTTAGCATAAAGAGCGAACCATTGACGAGGGGTCTAACTTCCTCATATACGTAATATGAGGGGGTTTGCCTCCTCGTCAATACCTCGCTCTTTACGCTATTAATTTCAAAGATAAAGTTTTTCCGAGGGAAGTAAAGAGCGAAGTTGAAACTTAAAACGGACAAAAATAATTACTTCGCAGCCTATTTGATATATATTAATATAACTAGTATAAATAAACCAACTAATTACGTTTCTCTATGCTTTTATGATTATAGAAAACTAGCGCTTTACTGAAAACACAAAAGTCATGTATAAAAAACAGGATTGTTGATTCAAAAGTCAAAAATGAGTATGTATCTTGACAAACACCAAACGAATCTATAAAGATTTTCATAGTCTTACACCAGTTTCGACATTAGTAACTTTCAGTATACAATTAAAATTATCTTAAAAACATAAGCGTAAAACTAAATATTTTTTTACTAACCGCGAAGTAATTGAACAGCATACAGAAATATAGGATCGATTTATCAAGGAGCATTTTTCTCTCACCAGCTATAATACCAATAGTGGGTAAAATATAGTCTTAAATTGTAAGAAATATGCTTTAGTATCACTTGAAATGAAGATCAAATAAGACATAATATGAACTCTGGAAATCAGATTGTTCCTCTCTATACAAGAGTGAATTTCAAGCTAAGATACAGATTCTAAAGCTAGTCTATAGTCCTAATACGATCAAGATGGCCTTACTTCGAACTTGTGTACAAACTAATCTTGACATGTCCTTTTAAGAACCATAACGAGAGCCAATCATTGGACTGACCCATAGTGCAGAAGTGACACCAAATTAAACGTAAAAAAATAAACAAAATCCTAAAATGGATTGTTGCTTTATCTTAAAAGGGATTGATCCTAAAAGGGATTGATAATATTTTCATGAAGCAGTTCGTGGTAACGAACTGTAAGTAAGGAGCGACCCGGCTCAATAGTACACCAAAACTCCAAAATGCAGAATTTTGATGCCAATAGATATGTCAAATAAATCAAATTTTTATGCTGATTTCAAGTATATAAGTTTCATCAAGTTTAGTCTTACCCATTAAAAGTTATGAGTCTGAGAAAATTTGACTTGTTTTGGAAAAAGGGGAAAACACCACCTAAAAGCCATAGAACTTTAATGAAAATCGCACTATCAGATTCAGCGTATCAGAGAACCCTAGTGTAGAAGTTTCAAGCTCCTATCTGAAAAAATGTGGAATTTTATATTTTTTGGTCAGAAGAAAGATCACGGACGCGTGTTTATTTTTCTTTCTTTTCTTTTTTTTTATTATTTCCCCAGAGGTGTTCGTATTGATCCAGTAGTCCTAGAATATCGTAAGAGGGCATCATTTGAACGGAAATTAAAAGTTCTAGTGCCCTTTTTAAGTGACCAAAAAATTGGAGGGCAATTTGCCCCCTCCCACGCTCATTTCTTTCCAGAAGTCACCCAATTAAAAGTTTGAGATAACCATTTTATTCATCATAATCGAAAATCTAATAAATATATCTTTTAGTATTACTTAATCCCCCACAGTTCCCAGGGGAAGGGCTGCAAGTTATGAACTTTGTCCATTGTTTACATATAGTATTGGTTAGTGGGAAGTATACAGACATTTTCAGGAAGGATTTTTTTCTGGTGGGGGGCTGGAGGATGGGGTTACTCGGGAGAATCTTCACGTGGAGGATGTTTCCTTGGGGTAAGGAAAATTTATATGAAGGGGGCGCCGTATTTCCCAGCATTATTCAAAAAACGATCAGAAATTAAATTTAAAAAAACAAGTTTTTTCAACTGTAAGTAAGTTGCAACATTAGAACTTAAAACGAACAGAAATTATTACGTATATGAGGGGGTTCGTCCCCAAGTCAATACCTCGCTCTTTACGCTACAGTTTTTTTTAGTGCTTTCAAAAGAGCTATCAATTCTAATTAAACGGTCTTTGTGATTCAGGGGTTTGTGATTTAAACAAAATTTTAACTTTTGCGTAAAGAGCGTGGTAATGACCAAGGGGAGAATCCCCTCATATACGTTATAACATATACGTAATAAAAAAACAATGAACAAACAAGCGATACGGCTCAATAGCAATCTAAACTTTAAAAAACGGTATTTTGATGTCAATAAATGTATCAAAAGAATGGGCTTATAATGCTGATTCTAAGTATATAAATTTTATTAAGTTTAGTGTTACTCATCAAAGGCTACGAACCTGAGAAAATTTACCTGATTTTGGAAAGAGGGGGAAACATCCTCTACAAGTTAAAGAATTTTAATGAAAATCACACCATTAGATTCAGCGTATCAGAAAATCCTATTACATAGGTTTTAAGCTCATATCTGCAAAAATGTGCAGCTTTATATTTTTTGCCAGAAGAAAGACCACGGATGCATGTTTGTTTTTCAGGGGTAATCGTACCGACCCAGTGGTCCTAGAACATCAAGAGAGACCTCATTCGAACGGAAATTAAAAGTTATAGTGCCCTTTTCAGTGACCAAAAATGCTGAAGGGCAACTTGGCACAATATAACGCCCCTTTTTTCCCAATTTCGTCTGATCAAAATTTTGAGATAGCCATTCTGTTCAGCATAGTTGAAAAACCCAAAAAATATATCTTTGAAGGTAACAAATTCCCCCTGGAGCCCTTATGGAAAGGTCTTAAAGTTTTAAATTTCCCAATTGTATACGTATAGTATTTGTTATTGGGAATTATGTATACATTTTTTTGGTGGGGGGGGTGAATTTTCTGCTGTTTTTCTTCCACAAGGAAGATTTTCCATGGGGATGTAAGTTTCCAGGGAGGAAACTTTTGACGGGAAATTTTACACTGGGGAAATTTGCCAGAATTCCAATACGAAATTATTTTTATGTTTGTTGCTTTCATCTTGCCGACTCACTTTTATGCGTGGAAATGTTAAAGGTAATTGTGTGGGGTAAATTATCACCAAGATTGAATTATCTAAATAATATTTCTGTAGGGAGGGGGGATCTTTCTGTGGACGTGGAGCCAGATTTCCTTGGATTATTTAAAAAACGATCAGAAATTAAATGAAAAAACAAATTTCTTCAACTGAAAGTAAGAAACATTATTAAAACTTAAAACAAACAGAAATTATTATTTATATGTGGGGTTTCCCCCTCCTCAGAACCTTACTCTTTACGCTGAAGGTTGAATTTTGTCCCAATTCTTTATGAACGACGCCTGAAACACAAGGGTTGTTTAATTAGATCAATTCCAAGTTTTGTTTTTTTTAAATATTATAAACTGTAGCGTGAAGAGCTTGGTGTTGAAGATGGCCTTACCCACCTCTCATGAACGAAAAAAAAAAGATTAATGTGTTTCAAACAGTTCGTGGTAACGAATTGTTAGTAAGGTGTGACGCGAATCAATAATAGCCAAAACTAAAAAAACAGAGTTTTGATAACAATAGATACATCAAGAGAATTGAACTGATTTAAAACATATAAAGTCCATGAACCTAGCCTGCACCCCTCCCCCCCCCCAAAGTAAATAAATGTTGTAGTGTAGCTTCTGCATTAAATGCATTTATATTTTTATTTTTCGTGACGAAAGCTGAGAATGTCATTTTCTACAACAACAACAGCAATCTTAAAGCTAGCCTAAAGAAAAACAAATTAGGCTATCAAACAAAGCTGCTGCAAACTAACTTAGCCTGGCAAGACAAATTTGTTACAAACAAAAACAAACTAGGATTGTTTTGTTAATTACTCATTTAGTGCTTTGGAACATTGTCCTGCTGGATTTAACTGGATTTATTGAATTTAATTTGTGTTTATTTAACTTTTCTCTGTGCATAACCTTAGTTGTACACAACATCAGTGTTTTGTAGCCTAGTGAGTTAGTGAATGTTTTCTTTACTATTTGTTGCTTCACTAAGCTCAAGTATTGGAGGAAATCATTGACAAGTGTCGGTGCAGCGGAAAAATCCTGCTTACAAGATTCTCTAAAGACTTTTTCGAATGGGCGGGTGTCAGTAAGATGCTTCCTTAACCTCATGAGGCATTCCTTGTCGAGCCGCACAAGGTTCTATCTCAAACCCTCATGGTACTTGTTAAGTTAAATTAAATAAAAAACAAACAAGTTTTTTAAACTGAAAGTAAGGAGCGACATTAAAACTTAAAACGAACGGAAATTATTCCGTATATGAAAGGGGCTGTCCCCTCCTCAACGCTTCGCTCTTTACGCTAAAGTTTCTTATTGTTTTAAAAAATAAAGTTGTGAGACAGAGTCAAACTTTAGCGTAAAGAGCGAGGCGTTGAGGAGGGGACAGCCCATTTCATATATGGAATAATTTCTGTTCGTTTTAAGTTTTAATGTCGCTCCTTACTTTCAGTTTAAAAAACTTGTTTTTTTTATTTATTCCTGATCGTTTTTTAGTTAATTCAGCTTTTATTTTGGCTCACCGTCATTGAATAAGTAAACGAAATTTGCATGCAAATTTTACTTTTCTTTTGCTAAATGGATGTCTCTAAATTTGGTTATGACATAATTTACAAATTAACTTACGTAACTAAGTTCTATATTCGTATATTTTTCTTCTGGAAAAAAAGACAAAGTTGCAGATTTTTGCAGATATAAGCTTGAAACCTATGTAATAGGGTTTTCTGATACTCTGAATCTGACGGTGTGATTTTCATTAAAATTGTTTCACTTGGAGGGGATGTTTCCCCCCTCTTTAAAAATCGGGTAAATATTCTCAGGCTCGTAGCCTTTGATGAGTAATACTAAACTTAATAAAATTTATATATTTAGAATCAGCATTATAAACACATTCTTTTGATACATTTATTGACATCAAAATTCCGTTTTTAAAAGTTTCGATTACTGTTGAGCCGTATCGCTTGTTGTTTTTATTGTTTTTCTTATTACGTATATGTTATTACGTATATGAGGGGATTCTTCCCCTAGTCAATACCACACTCTTTACGTTAAAAGTTAAAAAAAAATTAATTCACAAAACCCTGAATCACAAAGGCCGTTTAATTAGAATAGATAGCTCTTTTGAAAGCACTAAAAAAACTGTAGCGTAAAGAGCGAGGTATTGAATTGGGGGAGACCCCCTCACATACGTTATAATTTCTGTTCGTTTTAATTTCTAATGTTGCTTCTTACTTTCAGTTGAAAAAACTTGTTTTTTTATTTAATTTCTGACCGTTTTTTAAATAATGCTGGGAAATCCGGCACCCCCTTCCTAGAAATGTCCTTTACCCCAAAGAAACATCCTCCACGGAACGATTCTCCAGAGTACCCCCCTCATCAGCCCCCCCCCTCCAGAAAAAAATCCTTCCTGAAAATGTCTGTATACTTCCTAATAAACAATAAATAATGCTGGCAAGTCCGGCGCCCCCTTCATGGCAATTTCCCTTCCCCCTTGAAAACTTCCTTCATGGACAGATCCTCCAACATAACCCCTGACCCACCCACCCCCACTACCAGAAAAAAACCCTCTTGAAAACTTTTGTATACTTCCCAATAACCAATATTATATGTTAACATTGGGTAAAGTTCATAACTTTTAGCCCTCCCCCTGGGGACTCCGGGGAATTAAGTCATCCTAAAAGACATAATTATCATATTTTCGAACATGCTGAACAAAATGGCTATCTCAAAATTTTGATCGGGTGACTTTGGGAAAAAATGAGCGGGGGAGGGGGCCTAGTTGCACTCCATTTTTTGTTCACTTAAAAAGAGCACTAGAACTTTTAATTTTCGTTCGAATGAGACCTTCCACGATATTCTAGGACCACTGGGCCGATATGATCACCCTTGGGGAGAAAAAAAAAAAAAAAATAAACACGCATCCGTGATCTTTCTTCTGGCAAAAAAAATGCAAAATTCCACATTTTTGTAGATAGAAGCTTGAAACCTCTACAGTAGGGTTCTCTGATACGTTGAATATGATGGTGTGATTTTCATTAAGGTTCTATGACTTTTAGGGGGTCTTACCCCCTTTTTTTAAAATCAGCCAAATTTTCTCAGGCGCGTAACTTTTGATGGGTAGCACTAAACTTGATGAAAGTTATATATTTGATATCAGCATTGAAATCTGATTCTATTGATGTATCTATTGGTATCAAAAACCCGTTTTCTAGAGTTTCGGTTACCATTGAACCGGGTCGCTCCTTACTTACAGTTCGTTACCACGAACTGTTTGAAAATCAGTATGTAACGTTGATAGCGGTCTTCCAATAAATGTGAGACAATGCAATACTGTCGATGGATGTAGCCATTTATGATTTCCCCATCTCCTGGTAGCTGGTAAAAAAAATGTGTTGGCAACTGCTGATTTCAAATATATAAGTTTCATTAAGTTTAGTTTTACCCATCAAAAGTAACGCGCCTGAGAAAATTTGCCTTATTTTCAAAAAAAGGGGGAAACAACCCCTAAAAGTCATAGAAGCTTAATAAATATCAAGCCATTAGAATCAGCGTATCAGAGAAACCTACTATAGAAGTTTCAAGCTCCTATCAGCAAAAATGTAGAATTTTTTATTTTTTACTAGAATAGAGATCACAGATGCGTGTTTATTTGTTTATTTTTTCTTGTTTTATTTCCCCAGGGGTGACCGTATCAATCCAGTAGTCCTAGTATCGTGAGAGGGCTCATCTGAATGGAAATTAAAAGTTCTAGTGCCCTTTTTAAGTGACCAAAAAAATTGGAGGGCAACTTGGCCCCCACCCACGCTCATTTGTTTCCCGAAGTCACCCAATCAAAATTTTGAGATAGCCATTTTGTTTATCATAGTCGAAAATCCAATAAATATGTCTTTGAGAATGACTTAATCCCCCACAGCTCCCGGGGAAAGGGCTGCAAGTTATGAACTTTGGCCGTTGTTTATATATAGTACTGGTTAATGGGAAGTATACAGAAGTTTCAGGAGGGTTTTTTCAGGTGTGTATGTGGGGAGGAGTTTGAGAAGGAGGTTACAGGAGAGGAACTCTCCATGGAGGATGTTTCCTTGGGGGAAGGGACATTCTGTGAAGGGGGTGCCGGATTCCCCAGCATTATTTAAAAAAAAGATCAGGAATTAAATAAAAAAAGTTTTTTAAACTGAAAGTAAGGAGCAACATTGACACTTAAAACAAACAAAAATTATTACGTATATGAGGGGTTTGCCCCCTAGTCAATACCTCGTCCTTTACGCTAAAGTTTTGTTTAGTACTTTCAAAAGAGCTATCTACTCTAATTAACTGGCCTTTGTGATTCAGGGGTTTATCATTCGAACAAAATTCGAACTTTAGCGCAAAGAGCGAGGTATTGACTAGGGATAAACTCCCTAATATACGTAATAAAAACATACAAATATAGAAGTTCGTTACGTAAGTTAATTCGTAAGTTACGTCAGAACAATTTGAGGAGCCTAAACAAGTAAAATTAATATGCAAATTTCATTCTAATTATTCATGTACCGTGAGCCAAAATCAAAGCTGCATTAATTCAAAAACGTTCAGAAATTAAATTTAAAAAAAACAAATTTTTTTAACTGAAAGTAAGGAGTGATAATAAAACTTAAAACGAACAGAAATTATTCCGTATATGAAAGGGGCTGTCCCTTCGTCAACGCCTCGCTCTTTACGCTAAAGTTTGACTCTGTCACACAACTCTATTTTTTAAAACAAAAAAAAAACTTTAGCGTAAAGAGCAAAGCGTTGAGGAGGGGACAGCTCCTTTCATATACGGAATAATTTCTGTTCGTTTTAAGTTTTAATGTCACTCCTTACTTTCAGTTAAAAAAACTTGTTTTTTTTATTTAATTCTATAAAAAGTGCCCTTAATTGGTTTGCTTTTACTGTACCAAAATTCCTATATTAATTTGTGTTTTCAGTAAAGCGGTAGTGTTGTATAATCCTAAAACAATAGGGAAACATAATTAGTTGATTTCTTTATACTAGTTATATTAATATATATTAAATAGGCTGTGAAGTAATAGTTTTTTTCGTTTTAAGTTTTAACTTCGTTCTTTACTTCCCTCGGAAAAACTTTGGTTTTTTAAATTAATCTTTGTTGGTCTTTGATTAAAACTTAATCCAGAAACAACGCTGCCATGATTTTGTTTATCTACACTGAATAATGTAAGCTCGTTTTAAGTTTTAATGTCACTTCTTAGTTTCAGTTGAAAACGTATTTTTAATGTAATTCTAATTATCACCGTTCTAGGGGAGATAGGACAGCTCTAAAAAACACTGCAAACAACCTTGACAGCTAAGAAGAATTTTAGTCTATAAAATAAAGTTTATTATCCATAGCTCACAAAACAATACATGTTTTTCAGGAACGTTTGTTTTTCGATGAGCAAAAAGCTGTTTTACTCGGCCGACTTCCTGAAAAAGCCATTAATGAAGACAGGGCTTTATAAATCATCTACTGACTAGCAGAAACTAGAAGGCTTCTGTAACAAAAGAAAGCTGTTTAAGGGCTCATTTAAAAGCTTATATTTATACTTAATTGGTTTTTATAAATTTGACTTGATAGCACATTCCCACAAAGTGTACTTTCGGTTGTTTCCCCAACTTTTTTAAATGAAACAAGTGCCTTTTCCAATGAAATGACCAAAAAAAGGTGATTTCAAAATCTAGACAAGAGCAAAAACTAGGGGGGCAAGGACGTCCCTTCCCCTCAATTACTGCCGTTAGAACTAGCACACAGGCTTCATCACAGAGTGAAGTTTGAAGGATCAGTTCAAAACTGTTGATCAATCAAACTTAATCTTTGGTAAATGTTTTGCTGAAAAGTTTTTAGTTTTAGCTAATTTGCTTTCACAATAATCGTTTGCTTTTATATGGCTAATGGATTGATGAAACATACTCAGAGGTTCTGGAGGGAGAGTATATTTAGGGGGACCTTATAAGCCTCCAGTTAAGGGCTTTGGGCCACAATTATTGCAATGGTACAGTTTTACGCTTCCAAACTGTTCTATTTAAGAAGTGGTACCAAAAGTGCCGATTATAGTACTGTATGCCATTTCTCGATAGTAAAATTGATAAAAAGCAAGTAAATATGAGTAATAGGTTTAAAATCTGCCTTCCCGGGATATGCCTTAAAAATGAGTGCCATTAAACATCACTTTTTAAAGTTCTGCTAGCCCAATAGCCCACACTGTAAAAAAAAATTGTTTGAGATTCAACAAAAATTGTCTGAAATGTTCATCAACAACAAAATTTGAATTTCAACAGCTGAAATTGAATATTAGAGACCATTTTGGGATTCCATGGTCATTATTGAATTTCCAATTTGTTGAGAAACAAAAATGTTGAATTCCCCATACCTGAATAGACTTTTCAGTTTGTTGACAAAACAACATATTGGATTATAAGATCCTTATTGGATTTCCATCAAGCTTGCTGGATTTCCCGTTATTTTTTTTTTTTTCAATTAGTTGCCTTGTTCAATTTCCTAAGTCTACAGTCTAATATCTAGTCTCTAGGATTCAGTTCCCTTTTCTTCTTTCTGAATCATGAATAAATGCAAAAAAAAATCTCATTTATTTTACAAGAACAAAAAATTACAAGAAAAAATTTCTCCCAAATAATATGATACCTCTTAACGGCTGGATTTTTTCATGGTGAAAATCAGTAAATCAATGGCGTAGTAGCAGGCCGACAGAAGACACTTGAGTAAGGAATATCTTCCAATCAGGAAAACAGTGACACTCTGACCTGAAGTGAAGATGAAATCAAATCGAGGCACAAATAAAAGAAAGAATTCCCCCCTCTTTTCTACCTCCAGATGGGAACGTTTGCAATAATAAAGCCACGAATCCTGTTTTTTCTGAATACCTTTGACTTACTCATCAGATCTCATCAAATCTCTTGTTCGCCATCTCATAAAATCTGTAAGTTATAAAATTGAAACATTGCAAAATAGATCTTCTGCTTACATGAAGTACAACAAAATTGTTTTTAGCTTCACAACTTTGCTGAATCCCAATTTATATGGTTTTAAAGATATGCATATACATTTCCTAAATTTTGAAGAAAAAAAAACATTGATATGGCTTAAAATTCTATTCAAATAACAGGAATTGTATTTTTGGAACTAAACCTTCAGAAAAAGAAACTGATAACTGAAAATTAAGGTAAAATTTTGTTTTGTCAAAATTTCAATAAGCATAGACCTGTCATGTAGGCAAATTTAATGCCCCTCAAGAGGGAGAAGGAGTGGAGGTAGGTACTTTAAAATACCTTCCCGGGACATACTTTGATACTTATGTACTATCTGCAACACATGCGCTATATTATATAGGGAAGATGCAGGTTTCTTTCGAAACGGGTTTCTTTCAATAGAGAAATGTATTGTAAAGCGTGGTTTGTTTTGGATTACAAACAGTGGTTTCTAGCTGCGTTTACAATATTTGAACTTTAGTTTTTTGGGGGTTTAGGGGAAAAAAAGGTACCTAGGTTAATTTACGTATTTAATATATGCTATGCTTTACCCCCACCCCCTCCCTCCTAAAGTGCAAATATGTAACCAAATTTTGTTTCTAAACTGTTACATTTTTATCCTATTTTGTTTTATTTCATTAGCATTAACCAAACTTCACTTCCTGCATGGTTTACAGCTAATAGAACAGTACCGTAGAATTTTACCAACCTTTTTTTTATTTATAAAAATGTACTATCTTAAACATTTTGGGAAACATAAGACACAAGTTATCAATATTAATAAACTAAACTTAATACTTACAATCACAATCAAAATGTCTTCTCTCTCTGATCTGAGTGCCCGTTAGGTAAAATCGTCGCTTCGTCGTTTGAAGGTCTTAACATTAAATCTCCTTCTGTATATATACGTTTGTGGTAGTCGAAAGAGATGATTTTTTTGTTTGTTAAATTGATCTTAAATCATAACATCCGAAAACAAAATAAGAAACAAAATAGGTCTTGGGAGGAGGTTTAGTTGCTCTCCAATCTTTACGGTCTCTTAAAAAGGACACTAGAACAAAAAAACAACAAATTGAAACGCATCCGTGATCAGTCTTCTGGCAAAAACATAAATTCCACATTTCTGCAGATAGGAGATCATAACCCCCACAATAACATTTTCTAATACGCTGAACCTGAAGGTCTGATTTACATTAAGTTTTATTGACTTTTTCGGGGGTGTTTCTCCCTTTTTCGAAAATCAGGCTCTCTGTTTTCAAAATCCCTTTTTCTTCTGAGGCTTGGAGCCTTTGGTGAGTAGATATTAAACGTAATGAAATTTATATAGTTACAATCTGCATAAAAACACAATTCTTATCAATTGTTATCAAAATTCCATTTTTGAGTTTCGGTTACAATTGAGCTGAGGTGCTCCTTAATTACTGTTTAACACTATGAACTGTTTGATAAAACTTATTGGGTTAACGTCCTTTTTTTTAATTAATCCTTTAGCAAACCGGAGTTTTTGAAGCACGATTCATGCTATTAAAGTGTAGTATTTCTGAGTCCAGTTGAAATGTGCACCATTTTAGAAAATTCTCTTTTTTGGGGAAGCTTTTGGTTCCTTTACGTGTACGTAAAGGACTGAAATACCCTTACAGGCGTCTTCTTTTCCTCGATATATTAGCTTACTTGGTTATTCAGCGTAAGCAGCAAATTTATTTTAAATCCAGGGAAGAATTTTTTTTGAATCGCTTATTGGGTTTCATTACAAAAATGACATTCATCGCAAAAACATAAGTTGTTCCCACAGAAGGATTTCCGTTCTTAATTAGAAAAAATTGAATTCAGAAAGTAATATATTTTCACCGTTAGTACTGTTAAGGTGAGGGTAGCATCTTAAGAAATTTTCTACCTACAGAAACTCACAAAAAATGTATTTAAAAAAAAACGATTGTAAAAGTTAAAAGATAACTTTTGTACATACATTTCTGCGTGTTCATTTTGCAGACAAGAAAGCTCAACTTATTTCAAAGTAAAAATATATTTCCTTATTTTTATAATTATCTTTTTATGCCAAAAATTCAATTAGCATTCACCTTTTTCTGCAATAATTCAAACATTTGAATTGAACTCATACTGAACATATTACTTTCAATGGTCCTATAATCAAATTTAAAATGATAATCAAGAAACTTCATTCTACTATTGAAGTTCAAACCGTGCTGATTGATATAGCCTATTTTCAGTGAAAATTGATTTTTTTTTCTACTGAAAAGGACGTAAATCTTAATAATTTCAATAATTTGTTGGAATTCAATAAGCAAGTCACAATTCCAACAGAAAAACTGTATTTTTTGTGATTTGTTTGAATTAAATAAGCAATTAAATAAGCAAGCTATTTGCCCTCCAATATTTTTGGTCACTTAAAAAGGGCAATTAAAAATTTAATTCCTTTTCGAATGAGCTATTACAAGCCTCTCTATGATGCTCTGGCCACCCCCTAGCCCTTCTAGAAAAAAAAGAAGAAAAAAGGGAGACAGATCAGTGCTACCCATGCAAAAAAAGTCATTTTGCTTGGTGTTCAAGGTGGGGGACTGTAATTATCCTACAAAAGATTTTTTACCATGCTGATTCCAATTATGCACTTTTTATTTCTATTTGACGCCATTTTCAAGGGGTCTAAGGCTCTTTTTCGAAATCACCATAAATTTCTTTTCGCAATAAACTTTTACTTCTAAGATTAACCGAAACAATAGTTACAATTTCTGATTCAGTGTAAAAGGGAAATTTTTTCTCACTAGACAGTTTTTTTGAAGACACGTTTTTCAACTTTTGATTACTATGGGCTGTGGTACGCTCTTTACTAGGTTGCAGCTGCCGCTGCGACCATGAAAGTTCGAGTTTTGTTCTAATTCTTTGGGAATGACCTCTGAATCACAAAGGCCGTTTAAATAGAATAAATAGCTATTTTGAAGTTAATAAAAATACTTTAGCGTAAAGAGCGAGGTATTGAGGAGGGGACGAACGTTAACATTTAAGTTTTAACGTTACTCCCTACTTTCAATTGAAAACTTGTTTTTATTTAGTTTCTAATTGTTTTTTAAGTAATGCTGGGAAATACAGCACCTCCTTCATGGAAATTATCTTCCCTCATGAAAAATTCCTCCATGGAAAGATCCTCCCACGTACCTCAATTCCTCTGACCCTTCCCCACCCCATGAATAAAATCCTCCCAAAAAACTCCCAAAATAACCGATACTATATGTAAACAATGGGCAAAGTTCAAAACTTGCAGATGTTCCCCTGGCGACTGTGCGGGATTAAATCGTCCTCAAAGATATAGTTACTATATATTTCGACTATGCTGAACAAAATGGCTATCAAAATTTTGATTCGGTGACTTTAGAGAAAGATTAACGTGGGAGAGGGCCTAGTTACCCTCCAATTTTTTTTGGTCACTTAAAAAGGGCACTAAAGCTTTAATTTCCGTTCGAATGAGCCCTCTCGTAAAATTCTAGGACCGTTGGGTCGATACGATCAACCCCTGGGGAAAAAACAAAATAAGACAACAAATAAAAACTCATCCATGATCTTTCTTCTGGCAAAAAATGCAAAATTCCACATTTATGCAGATAGGAGCTTGAAACTTCTACAGTAGGGTTCTCTAATACGCTGAGTCTGGCGGTGGGATGTTCATTAAGATTCTATGACTTTTAGGGGCTGTTTCCCCCCTTGTTTTGAAAATAAGGCAAATTCGTTCAGGCTCGTAACTTTTTATGGATAGAACTAAACTGGATGAAACCTGTATATGTATAATCAGCACAAAAATCAGATTCTTTCTATGTATCTATTGGTATCAAAATTCCGATTTTTAGAGTTTCGGTTACTATTGAGCCAAGTCGCTCCTTACTTTCAGTTTGCTACCTCAAACTGCTTGATATTTCGCTCGGAATTTAATCTATAATTTCCAGTTTTATTCTATTTCAAAATTTTGTATTTGTTAAATTTTTATTTGTTCGATTAATTCAATAAATAAAAAAATAATAAAATACCACCCAAATTAACTATCGAATACTGATTCCAAAAACAATTTTAGCGACCCTTATAATTAAGTCCGAACATTCCTAAAAAAGGCCAGATGATAGACTTAGACTGTATAGAAATATTTTTAAAACAAAAGAAAATTATTAAGAATAATAGTTTAGTTAAAGCCTCTTCCTCCTCTAATTTTGAAAGTCTAAAGCCTCCTCCTCCTCTAACTGTGAAAGTCTAAAACCTATTGCGCCATTGGTATTTTATTGAAAACTGTATGTATCGTGAACAATTTGCTTTTTCTTTTCAAAGCATCAAAGACAATTAAAATACAAATCACTATAATAATCATGATGACTCAACAGACCTATTGAACATAAATTAAATATATAATAAAAAATAGATAGAATGATATAAATAGATAGAATGATATAAATTTTTAGAAACCGAGCAATATCAGATTTCTTTTTCACTGTTATTTGTGTTTTAAAGTTTTGTAAACATAAAAGAAAATATTTGTAATACAATTCGTTTTCAGTTAAGTGCAAATGGCGTTGCAGTCTTTAGACTTCTACGTTTAATGGAGAGAGAAGGGGACAGTAGGCAGACTCGTGTTTGTATAGAATTTAAGATTTATATATTAATCTAAAAATATAAGAGTTGTCAAACTCCATGTACGTTTTTAGGGTTCTTGAGAGAACTATGGCAGGTTATGTAAAAAAGTACTTTACATTTGCTTTGATCGTTTATTTTAGTTTCTATTCGTTTTTGGTTTCATTCGTTTTTCGTTTCATTCGTTTTGGTTTCATTTGGTTTCATTTTGGTTTCATTCAATCCTGAGTAATTATTTATGCTTGTTTTGAGTTTGAATTATTATAAGACTTTATTTTTTGCTGGTTTTAAGCTTAATATGGCTCTTTAATTTTCTTTGAAAAGTTTTTTTTATTTTTCTTCTTTTTTTATTGACAATTTTTGTTATTGGCTAGTATAATATACATTTCTCCAGTTTTTTATTATCCCCGGCTTAAGAATTAAAACATTTGATTCTAATTATCAGGTATAGTTAGTGTTTTTTTATTTGTTTCAACATTCACTCAAAATTCCCAAAAGTTTCAACTAAATACCGCTAACTGTTCCTGGGACATTGCAGATACACCGCTCTGACAACCGGAAAACAGATAGTACCGTTTGATTGAATTGATAAAATTACGACTATGAATAATCTAAATAAAATACCATTTTTTTCTATAAAATACCTATTCTATATTGATTTTCTTCTATAAAATACCCAATCAGTAAATAAAATACCCATTTTTATCTTTTTTTTTCAAACAAACACACTTAGCCACAATAGGGAAAATTTTTCCAAAGACAGTGGAATTCAATTTAGTAAATATTTCGGCCCTATGTCTAAGGGCCGTCCTTTGCCGTCATATATTTTAATGGTTAAATTCCAAAAAAAAAGAGGAAAGAAAAACAGATTTTTATATGGTTAGACATAAGCTTCTTAACTCAAAGTACCATACACAGACGTAATAATAATCATGTTGCATTAAATAAGATAAGGTAAGGGAAAACGTTATTTCAGAGACCAGATACGATCAAGTTCTTATGATCTGTGTCATATATCATTGTAAGTAAACCGTTTTTTCTACATTTGAAGCGGTTTGAAATGCTTAAGCTAACTTAATGTTGAAGAAAAGGCGCATGAGTACCAACGTAGGAATTAGTTTAAAGTACTGTCAAGAACCTTTTAATGTACATATTCCTATTAATGTACATGTTCCTTATATCCTATTTTCAAACTTGTTTTTTTTTTAATTCTAGTTTTAAAATCGTTTGTGGTAACGAACTGTAAGTAAGGAGCGACCCGGCTGAATAGCGACCGACACTCTAAAAAACGGAATTAAGATACCAATAGAATTATCAAAAGAATTGAATTGTTTTGTTCATTCCAAATATAAAATTTTTATTAAGTTTAGTCTTACCCCTCAAAGGCTATGAGCCTGAGAAAATTTGCCTGATTAAAAAAAAATGGAAGTACCCCCAAAAAGTAAAAGAATCTTATGAAAAATTGCATCATCAGATTCAGTGTATCGGAGAACTCTACTGTAGAGGTTTCAAGTTCATATCTGCGAAAATGTGAAATTTTGCATTTTTGACCAAACGAAGTATCCCGGATGCGCGTGTATTGTTTTTTCCAGGGGTAGTTGTACCGACTGAGTGGTCCTAGAATGTCGGGAGAAGGCTCATTGAACGGAAATTGAAAGTTATAGTGCCATTTTTGTGACTAAAAATATTGGAGGGCAACTAGGCCACCTCCCACGCCTCCTTTTTTCAAAATCGTCCGGTAAAAATTATGAGATAGCCATTTTACTCAGTATAGTTGATCAGTTTAAAGTCTGAATAACTATGTCTTTGAAGATAACATGACCCCCCAGATACTTTGGGGAAGGTTCTTTAAGTTAGAAAATTTGTCCATTGCTTACGCATAGTATTTGTTATTGGGAAGTACGCAAACATTTTTGGGTGGGGTGGAGGTTATTCTACTGGGGGGATTTTCCATGGGAAGAATTTTCCAAGGAGAGGGACGTTTACGGGGGATTATCTTTTCCGGGGAAATTTTACACTGGGGGAATTGGCCAGAATTTATATACAAAATTCCTCTTATGTCCTACTTTCTCTTTGCCTCAATTTTACGCATGGAGATGTTAAGAGTAATTGCCCAGTGTAAGTTTTCACTAGGATCAAATTTTCTAGAGGATATATCCATCGGGAGGAGGTGGAGGTGGTGCCAGATGCCGTGGAGGTGGTGCCAGATTTCCCGGCATTATTTAAAAAAAGATCAGAAACTAATTTTTTTTTTGTTCAACTGAAAGCAGGGAGCAACATGAAAACTGTAAATGACCAGAAATTATTACGTATATAAGGTTGTTTGCCCCCTCCTCAACACCTGACTCTTTAAGTTTTAATTTTTCTCCCAATTCTGTAAGAGCGACTCCTGAAAAACGAAGGTTAATTTAATTAGAATAACAAGAGGCTTTCTGAAAGTACTAAAAAAATACAGCATGAAGAGTGAGGTGTTGAAGAGAGGGCAACCCCTCTCTTATATGTACTAATATCTGTTCGTTTTAAGTTTTCAAGTGCTCCTTACTTTCAGCTGATAAAACTTGTTTTATTATTTAATAATTAGATAGAGGATTCCAGTTTTCAAAACTTAAATTGGCCAAACACTGAAAATGAACATCTGTTAACATGAGATAATGACACTTCTAGAAAAGAAGACAAATTAATCTAAAGCTGACAAATAAAAGGCCTATCTTAGGTATTTTTGACAAAAAGACACCACTATGACATGAAAGAAGGGATTATGAGGCTGATATACAGGAATTAAAATTACTCTGGTGGGACAATGTGTGTAATAGGGGCACGTGAAAAATAACAGTTGCGGCTTTGTTTTTCCTTATTGATCGGCTGTTTTTGTAAGCTTTGCAAACTAACTTAGTACTTCAGTTCGTTGATGATTGCTTTCTATCGTGGAGTTGGCTCAAATTCCACAAGATTTGTTGCGGAGATATACGAGACGTGGAAAATAGAAGTCATTTTCTAGGTTAATGAATGTGTCTTATATGAAACTCTGTCTTGTACAATAGATGTTTTTTTGTGTAAAGCAAAATAAGAGAACAACTTTTTTTTATATGAAATTTAAGAATAGTATCCAATTTGGATATTGATTGGAAGATAAAGTATCCATACAAATTTTAATATCCTATATTTTTTTAGATATAAAAAGATGAATTTTAAGTATAGTGGTGTAAATCATAGGCTAAATCCGTTGAGTGATCTTAAAAGGTATTTGAAAACAGTGTTCTGAAAAGGTAATGTACAGACTAAAATGGACAGTGAGAACAGGGTATAACAAATTGATGGGTCTAGATTTATTCCTGAAAAACCAAAAATCAGGTCATTAGAAAACAGCAAATTGAAGACACTCAAAGATTTACAGCAAAGTCACCCATTTGAAGAATATCTCCTTTGGCATGGTTTTGTCAGATTCGGCCTCTGACATCATACTGTCTCCAATGATTCATGTAACCGGTCAGCCTGTAAAGTCATTTGCAACACCCGAAAAAGGGGGATATCCAGACTAGGGTCTTGGAGTATCGTTTCTCATTTCGTACGTAGTACACAGTATACTGTAGCGTCATCTTCTTTAGAGACATAGGAGATACATATATGTGGCAACCACAAATTGAGAGAATGGCTTTCAGTATAAACAATACATATATATCCATGAAACCATATGACAGGCCCTGTCAACCAGTTCTGACTGACTACCCCGTCATTATCATCGGTAATCACACAAGAAAATTCAATACCTCCCGTTTCTTGGCATATCAATGGCTCGAATATTCAAAAGAACAGGACTTGGGTTTCTGCTTCTATTGCCGACACTTCAGAAGGTCATCGTTATGATCAGGCGAAAGATATGGCACAAGAGCATTCATCGACGTAGGATTGCGAAAGTGGAAAGACATTTCAGAGCTGGTAAGACAGCACGAAAGGAGTGAGTGGCACAAAGCGTGTACCATTTCCTGGACCAAATTTAAAGCTATTCAGACGGAGACGGCCGAATCTGTTGCCTCCTGCCTCTCCAAAGAACGGGAAAAGGAAATGTTCGAGAACAGACGCTATGTAAAGAATTTGCTAAAAAACTACAGCCTTACTTGGACAACAAGGTCTTGCGTTTCGTAGCGATGAAGAAGGAGAGTCCAGTGCCAATCGAAGGAATTTCGTTGAGACGGTAGGTCTTTTAACGGAAATCAACGCGGACCTGATGGACAGGTATCGAAAGGCCTATGGCCATTACTTCTCACACAAGTACCAAAACAAATACATTAAGGTCATAGGAAATAAAATTAAAAGTTCTATCGCGAAAGAAGCCAGAGAAAAAAATATTTTGCCGTACATGCTGACGAAACAGAAGACCTCTCAAAAAAGGAACAACTTGCAATATTAGTGCGCTATGTTCAGGATATGAAAATCAAAGAAAGAGCCATAGGTTGCTACCACATGCGCAAGGTTGACGCTGAGAATTTGGCCAGCTTTATTTAAAACGAAATAAAAGGTATCAGCCTTTACTGATCAAAATGTGTTGGACAGTGCTATGACAGAGCAAGTGTAATGAGCGGACGTTTTTCAGAAGTACAGGCCCGTCTTCGGGAAAAAGCACTGCAAGTGGTGTACACTCGCTGTCATTCCCATACACTTAAGCTTGTTATTTGCGATTGTATGCAGAAAATACAAATAATTTTGTCAGTATTTTCAGTTTGATAAACAGTTTATGGTTTTGTCTGCTAATAGCAACACTCGATACCAGTTGTTTGTCGAGGCCCAGAAAACTGCCAGCGTGTCCGTGCTAACGCTTGAATGGACAGTTGTGACACGTTGGTATTACTGGTATAGATCAGTGGCTAAAATTCTGGTAAGATATGACTGCATACTTGCAATTCTATCAGCTGTTCAAGAATCTTCTGACAGGGAGGGAGCGGTAGAAGCTACAGGTCTTGAGAATAAACTAAAGTCGTTTCCCTTCATATCCAGTTTGCATATCATTCACGAAGTTTCTGCAGTGATCAACCCTCTCTCTGAACAACTGCAGGCCCGAGATCTGATAATTTCAGATACCTGCACTTTAATCACCACAACAAAAACTAATTGAAGACAAAGCATGATGTCGAGTATTTTCGAGTCCTATAAGGCAAGTCTAAGGAGATGGCTGTTAATGTCGGAGCTGATCTGTCGAAAATCAACACTTGGAAAAAAACAGCACTGAATTTGAGGGTACAAGAACCGAAGAAAAAATTCGAAGATGAGTTCTACGAGGTTTTAAACAGAGTGATAAATGAGTTTGAAGAGCATTTTTCTGTCCAGATGACAATATTAGAAGCCACACGATGCTTTAATCCAAATCCCAAGACTTCATGAACACAGATTTACTTTGCGAGATCACGACATACTTTGATAAGGCTGGCATCGATGTTATAAAGCTGAAGAGTCAAGCTTTTATAGCTCGTGCATATGTGTTGCAGCTTCCACAGAAACCGGCAAACGCTTTAAATCTTTTCGAAAGCCTAGTAGGATTGAAAGAAGCTTATTCTGAGGTTCTTGAGGTCGCTCACAACATGCTCAAATGAATGATTTTTCTCTGTGTTGACATTTGTGAAAGATTGACTTTGGACAACAAGTGAAAGATGATAGACAACGAGCGGCTTTCGACAACGAGCGGCATTTGCTCCTTATGTTCTCTGAAAGGATGCAAAAAAGGAGCTCAATTTTGAAAAGCTTATGGACGAATTCGCAAAAATGAAGCCAAGGAGATATCCATTGCTTAAGTAACTGCACGTAATTTTCAGTTTTCAATTTGTGTGGTAAATATTCCATCTTGTAACGATTTTTCGGTCCCTAACCAGGTTGCAAAAAGCAAAATCTAAATAAATTATGATGCTTTAATGTTTATTCGAAGACTAATTTGAAGAGTAGTCTATCAAACAGAGTAATTACACTTTGAGTCTGGACAGGGGCCCAAAATTGATCTTTGGCCCCCTCCTGAGGCCTTATGAAATGGCATCACTGATCAAGAAAAGGCTCAAATTGTCTGCGTTTAGAAGAAACGCGACAGTGAGAATCTATATATAGAAGCATGCCGCGTGCCGAGTGCCGGGGCCCGGCGGCGAAGCCACCGGTCTCCTGGTGCTATATAGACTCCAGTTATAACTTCCGAGCATGGTATTTTGTCTCAGATTCACGCTAGAATTGTAATATCATAGTTGAAAAATCTTAAAACTATTAAATTATTTAAGACATTTATAATCAATCAAGGACCGATTTCTGACTAGTTACCATCCCTAACTTTTCAGTAATTCCGTGAGTATATACTAAGCTTTTCTATGATCAGTTCAGAAGTAACTGAAATACTAATTTTTCTTGAAAAGTCAATTACTAGATTAAGTAAATTTTGCTCAGGCACTTATCTATTAATTAAAAAATAAATTTATTCGTGGTATCCTTCCTTTCAGAATATCTAAAGGCTACAGACCATCGAACCAAAAATTCTAAAACCTTCAGAAATCACAAGACATTGATTAAAATACTTAAATAATTATCTAAATAAGAAATAAAGGTCGTGACTATAATACTACTTAGCTGACTCCCAGAAACTAAATTACTGAATGTAAGTCCCACGTTTGCTTTTAAAATTTCACTTAGTTATGTATAATTGCTTTTTTTTTGTGCCGGAGTGGGGGGGGGGTCAATTTTTTGGTTTTCTTTTTTTTTAAATATTGTTTCTAGCTTTCTTATCTCTTTTTGCACTGTTCTTGTTCCATTCTTCCGGTTTCGTATTGCTTTTGTTTTGAATCTTTTGTTGTACTAAAATAAAGGAATAAATAAATCTTAAAACGAGTTCAGCTAAAAATGAGTATGCAAATCAGCTTAAAACGAACACAAAAAATCATTGTAGCATAACTGAAGCCCAAAACGAACAGAAACTAAATAAACTATCAAAGCAAACAAACATACAACATGTGCTACCATAAATGAATAAATAAACCTTAAAACGAATAAAGCTTTAATTAAATATACGAATCAAGATTGAAACGAACGTAAATCACCACAAACAAGAGTTTGGTTAATGACTCCTTCCCTAACTGTAAAAGTAAAAAAAAACTACTGCGTCATTGGCACTATACTGAAAATGAACTGTAAGACAAATATTTTCTTAAATACTTATTACAACATTGAAAATAAAAATGAATTTACAATTAAATTAAACTTTGAAATGACGGGCTTTTCAACCGCTGATATCTTATTTCTTCCCAAAACTGTTCACGACGAATTTAGTTTTACTACAAACAATAACATAGCTAATGCCTCCTCCCCTAACTGTATTAATCTAAAACTAAAGCCTACTGTGTCATTGGCGCTTCATTGAAAGCATATTTGGTACGAATACTCCCTTCTCCAGTTATTACAGCATTGAAGTGAAAACAAAAATTAAACTATTCAAATTTTATATATTCAATTTTATTTATTATAAAAGAGAATTTAATTTTTTATTTATTTTATTTTAAATTAAATAATTATTTTTAATAATTTAATTAATAATTATTTATAATTATTTTAATTATTTTAATAGTATATTAAACGTTAAATGCATGTCAAATGCGTTCATATCTTGTGGCAATTAAATTTTTCTCCTTGTACTATAAAATATTATATTCAAATGCCTACTGTTACAGAAATTTTAGCTCACATAGCCACTGCAACCGTGGGCGGTTCTGGTAGATAACAAGCTGAACAAGTTCGATAAAATCAGATTCCAATCCGGGTCTTTAGCCTGTTAGGAAAATGAATTTTGACTAACTGAAATAGTGTTTTCGGCTACAGTACACAGTAGCCTAATCCCAAAGGTTTAGTTTCATTTCAATCCGAGACCCATCTGTAGGTTTTCAGACTATTTTCAAAATTCCCTCAAGTTTGTTCTCGCAACAAACCTTTATCATTAAAATTATCTGAAATAATAGTCATCATTCATGAATCAGATTCAAATGACAATTTTTTCTCTCTTGATATTTTCATTCACACCCCGTTTTTAAGTTTTCTGTTACTATGAGCTAGGGTTTATTCTCAACCATGAAAATTGCACTAGAACTTTCAATTTCCAATTGATGAGCCCTATTCAACGTTCCTACGCTTTCGACACGAAGTAACCTGAAGGAAAAAGGAGAGAATCAGAGGGAAGCCGCCTCGTTATTTACTTAAGCAGCACGAAAGTACTTCTTATGATTTCGTAGCAGGATTGTCAATCGAACACTTCGCGGTAACAAACTTTAAGTAAGAAGCGACGGCATTCAATAGCGACCGTAACTGTAAAAATATAGCTTTTACAACAATACGTACATCAAAGAAAATAAAATCATTCTTGTACTGATTTAAAATATATAAAGTTCATCAAGTTTAATTTTAACCCATCAAAAGTTACGAGCCTGAGAGAATTTGCCAAAATTTTCAAAAAGGGGGGAGACAGCCCCTAAACCTCAAACAGTCTTAATGAAAATCACACCGAAAGATTAAGCATATCAGACAGCCCGACTCCAGATGTTTCAAAATCGTATATACAAAAATGTGGAATTTTGCAATTTTTTTTTTGACACAAGAAAAGTCACAGATGCGTGTTTATTGTTTGTTTGTTTTTTGTTTTTGCAGGGTTGATCGTATTGAACTAGTGATCCCAGAATATCAAGGGAGGGCTCTTTTGATCGAAAATCAAAAGTTCTAGTGCCATTTTTAATTTACCGAAAATATCAGAGGGCATCTAGCCCCCCTCCGACGCTCTCCCCCTCTGAAGTTATCTGATCAAAACTTTGAGATATCCATTTTGTGCAGCATAGTTGAAAAGTCCGATAAATATGACTTTAGGGATAACATGACCCCCCTCCCACTCTAACCCCTAGGGAAAGGGCTGTAAATTACAAAATTTACCGATTATTTACCCAGGAGGATTTTCTGCGGTAAAAATTTTCCAAAGCGATGGAGGATTTTATGCGTGAGAAATCTCCCATGGAGGAATCTTCCACAGGAGCAAATTTCCACTGGGGTGGAGGTATTTCCAGGAAATATTTTCTACGAAGGGTGTTATCAACATGATTTGAAAAACGATCAAATACTAAACTCTTTTGGAGATGACAGAATACCTTCAATTTTTCAGGCGGAATCGTCCGCAAAAAAGTTCCCTGTTTATTTATTTATTAATTTTTTTTTTTTTGAGCGAGGATGGAATAGTCTGGAGAAAATTTTCTGTGGGGAGGGTATTTTGCGTGGGGGGATTTACTTTGAGGAATTTTCAGACGGGAGAAGGAACATTTAATATAGGGATGATAGATTTATCGCCATTAGTTGAAAAACAATAAGAAATCATAGGCAGCGTCATAGCGCTGCCAAAGTAAAAAACGATGTTGGCACAATGTATTATTTATTTTCTGGTTTTGGCCAAGGTACCTCGTATCGAAGGAGTTGTCGTAGAAACTTCGAAAAGGGATCATTCGACTTGAAATTGGAATGGCTAGTGCGCCTTTTAATAGTTGAAAGTGTTTGGAAGGCAACTAACACCCCTTCCACCCACACCATTTCCCCAAACACGTCCAATAAAAACTTTGACATTTTGAAAGCCATTTCGTTCAGCGTTGATTTTCAGATAGAAATTATGTTTTTGAGGAGGAATCTCCTCCCACAGCCCTCATGGAAAGGGTTGTAAGTTATGCCCTGGGGACACATAAGGTTTTTATAGACAGCTTTGTCGTAGAAACTTCATAAAGAGCTCATTCGATTGGAAATTTAAAGGGCTAGTGCCCTTTTTAATAGTCGAAGATGATTGGAGGGCAACTAACGTCCCTCTCATGCCCACCTTTTCCCTAAGCACATCCAATCAAAATTTTGAGATAGCCATTTTGTTCAACGTAGTTAAAAGCTATGGAAAAAAGGTTTTTGAGGATAACGCCCCCCCCCCCAAATCCCTCAGGGCAAGGGTTCCAACGTATGCCCTGGGGGAATATAAGGTTTTTTATAGAAAGCGTTGTCGTTGAAACTTCCAAAAGGGCTCATTCGATTGGAAATTGAAATGGCTAGTGCTCTCTTTAATAGTCGAAAGTGATTGGAAGGCAACTAACACCCGTTCCACGCCCACCCTTTACCCAAATACACCCAATCAAAAATTTTGAGATAGCCATTTTGTTCAACGCAGTTGAAATTTCTGAAAATTATATCTTTGAGCAGGACACTTCCCCCACAGTCTTCAGGTCAAGGGTTATAAGTAATGCCTGGGGGCATATAAGGTTTTTATTGAAAGCTTTATCGTAGATACTTAAAAAAGGGCTATTTCGATTGGAAATTCAAAGGAATAGTGCCCTTTTTAATAGTCTAAAGTGAATGGGGGGGGGGCAACTAACCCCCATCTCACGCCCACCTTTTCCCCTAACACATCTAATCAAAATTTTTAGATGGCCATTTTGTTCAACGTAGTTGAAAGTTTTGGAAATTAGGTCCTTAAAGATGTCACCCTCCCAAAGCCCTTAGGGTAAGGGTTTTAAGTTATGCCTTGGGAGCATATAAGGTTCTTATAGAAAGTGTTGTCGTAGAAAATTCAAAAAGGGCTCATTTGATTGGAAATTGAAATTGCTAGTGCCCTTTTTAATAGTCGAAAATGATTGGAGGGCAACTAAACTCCTCTCAAGCCCACCATTTCCCCAGACACATACTATCAAAATTTTGAGATAACCATTTTTTTCAACGTAGTTGAAAGTTCTGGAATTTATGTCACTAAGGATGACAACTCCCCCCCCCATACCAAAAGCCCTTGGGGCAAGGGTTGTCAGTTATGCCCGAGGGGCTTATAAGGTTTTTATATAAAGCGATGTTGTAAAAACTTCAAAAAGGGCTTATACGATTGGAAATTGAAAGGGCTAGTGCCCTTTTTAATAGTCGAAAGTGGTTAAAGGGCAACTAACCTCCTCTCACCCTCACCATTTACCCAGACACATGCAATCAAAATTTTGAGATATCCTTATTGTTCAACGTAGTTGAAAATTCTGGAAATTAGGTCTTTGACGATGGTAACCCCCTTAGAGCCCCCAGGGCAAGGGTTTTAAATAATGCCCTGGGGGCATATAAGGTTTTTATAGAAATTTTTGTCGTAGAAACTTCAAAACGGGCACATTTGATTGCATATTTAAAGGGCTGGTGCCCTTTTAAATAGTCGAAGAGAGTGGAGGGTTACTGGCCTCACTCTCGCGCCCACCATTTCCCCAAACACGTCCAATTAAAGTTTTCAGATAACTATTTTGTTCAACGTAGTTGAAAGTCCCGGAAAATAGGTCTTTGAGGACGACACTCCCCCCAGAGCCCTCAGGGCTAAGGTTTTAAGTTATGCCCTGGGGGTTTATACTGTTTTTATTGAAAGTTTTGTCGTAGAAACTTGAAAAAGAGCAGATTCGATTGGAAATTTAAAGGGCTAGTGCCCTTTTTAATAGTCGAAAATGATTGGAGGGCAACTAACCCCCCTCTCATGCCCAGATATTCCCCAAACAGATCCAATCAGAATTTTGTGATAGCCATTTTGTTCAACGTAGTTGACAGTTCTGGAAATTAGGTCTTTGAGGATGGCAACCCCCCCCCCCGCACTCTCAGGGCAAGGGTTGTAAGTAAAGCCCTGGGGGTATATAAGGTTCTAATAGAAAGCTTTGGCGTAGAAACTTCAAAAAGGGCTCATGCGATTGGAAATTGAAATGGCTAGTGCCCTTTTTAATAGTCGAAAATGATTGGAGGGCATCTAACCCCCCTCTCACGCCCACTTTTTCCCTAAAAACATCCGATCAAAATTTTTAGATAGCCATTTTGTTCAACGTAGTTGAAAGTTTTGGAAATTAGGTCTTTGAGGATGACAACCCCCCAAGCCCTCAACAGCCCTCAAGGGTTGCAAGGGTTGTAAGTTATGCTCTGGGGGCATATAAGGTTTTATAGAAAGCGTTGTCCTAGAAAATTCAAAAAGGGCTCATTCGATTAGAAATTGAAAGGGCTAGTGTACTTTTAAATAGTCGAAAGTGATTGAAGGGCAACTAACCTCCTTTCATACCCACCATTTCCCCAAACACATCCAATCAAAGTTTTGAGTTAGCCATTTTCTTCAACGTATTTGATACTTCTGGAAATTATGTATTTGAGGATGACGAACCCCCGTAGCCCCCAGGGCAAAGGTTGTAAGTCATGCCCTGGGGGCATATAAGGTTTTTATAGATAGTGTTGTCGTAGAAATTTCAAAAGGGGCTCATTCAATTAGAAATTGAGAGGGCTAGTGCCCTTTTTAATAGTCGATTTTGATTGGAGGGTAACTAACCCTCTATCACGCCCACCATTTTCCCAAAAACATCCAATCAAAGTTTTGAGATAGCCATTTTTTTGAACATAGTTTAAAGTTCTGCCAATTAGGTCTTTGAGGATGGTGAACCCCCACACAGCCCTCATTGCTAAGATTGTAAGTTGTGCCCTGATGGCATGTAATGTTTTTATAGAAAGCGTTGTCGTAAAAATTTCGAAAAGGGCTCACTGGATTGGAAATTGAAAGGGATATTACTCTTTAAATTTTTATGCAAGGGATGGTTGTTTAGTGTCAGAAGAGGCTCATTCTGTCTCCCTGAAAAAGACTATGTAAATATAAAACTAACAGAAATTAATTAAAAAAACTTTTTGCACAAAATAAGTTCTTAAAAAAAAGTGAAGAGCTCCATTAAACCAAAAATGAAAAATAATAGAATGAAATAATTTACCAAGCATACAAATATCACAAATCAGTACCCAAAGCAAAGAGAAATTAAATAAGTCAAACTCAAAACGAGCAGAAATTAATCTGAGTAGGGTTCTAAACCCTATGCTTTCTAAAAACCAGAATATAATTTTTAGTTTACTGAAAAAAATTCTTTTAAATGTTTTCACTTTTATCACTTTAGGAAATCAAAAATTAAGTAAGATTTTAAGGAATAAATATCAACACATGTATATTAATCTGAAAATGTACATTTTTTTAGTAGATTCATTTGAATTTTATCAGTGAAGTACAAATTATATTCTGGTTTTTGGAAAGCATAGGGCTTAGAACCCTACTCAGGTTAATTTCTTTTTGTTTTGAGTTTGACTTATTTTAATTTCTATATGTTCTTGGTTTTATTTGATTATTGATATTGATTTTTGGTAGTTGTATGCTTGGTAAATTATTTGATTCTATTTCTGTTCATTTTTGGTTTAATGGAGTTCTTTACTTTTTTTAAAAAACTTATTTTGTGCAAAAAGTTATTTGATTAATTAAATAGAAAAGATGAGTTTTTTCTACAAAAAGTAAGAAGCAGCACTAAAATTTAAATTATATAAATATATCGAGCAGAAATTATTCCGAATATGACTGGGTTGACCCCCCTTCAGTACCTTGCTCTAGACACTAAAGTTTTGCTGTTTGTTCTAATTCTTTAAGAACAACTCCTGAATCACAAGGTCCATGTAATTAGAATAAGAAGCTTTTTAAAGTTCTAAAACACTTTAGGGGGATGAGAAAGTATTGAGGAGGAGGTAACCTCCTTAATATACGAAATGATTCCTGTTCGTTTGAATTTTTAACGTTGCTCCTCACTTTAAGTTGAAAAAACTTGTTTTTTTTATTATTTAATCTTAGTACAAGAAGCGATAGAAAAAGTCGCAATCTGAATTGCAAGTTCTGAACGTGTGTTTCTGTGATTTTCAAACAGTTCGTGGCAACGAACTGCAAATAAGGAGCTACGTGGATCAATAGTAACCGATTCTTAAATAACTAGTATACTCTTATGCTAATTAAATATATTAGAGTAATTTAGTTTAGTGTTACCCGTCAAAATCTGTGAGCCAAACAAAATTTGCCTGATTTTCGAAAAAGTTGATAAACACCCCGAAAAGTCCAGGAATCTTAATCAAAATCACACTGTCTGATTCAACACACCAGAGAACCGTACTGTAGAGGTTTCAAACTCCCAGCCGCATAAATGTGGATTTTTTTTGCCTGAAGAAAGATCACCGATGCGTCTTTATTTTTTTTTCGGGGGCAATGTATCAAAATAGTGGTCCTGGAAAATTGGGAGAGGGCTAATTCAAATGCAAGTTAGAATTTCTAGTGCACTTTGCAAGCGAGCAAAAGATTTGAAGGCAGCTAGCACCCTTCCCACGACCCTTTTCCCCCAAAGTCGTCCAATCAAAATTTTTAGATAACCATCTTGTTGAACATAGTTGAAAGGTTCAGTACCTATGCCTTTGTGGATACCATGACCCCACAAGGCCCTTGGGGAAAGGTCTATAAGTCATAAAAATTGCCAATTGTAAAATTTACCAACTTCTATTATTTGTCTACAGAAGTTTGGGAATTATACAGACGTTCTTCGGGGAGGAGAGATTTTCCGCGGGGAGAATTTTCCATAGGGAGAGAAATTTCCGGAAGTTGGACTTTTCAGGGGAAATTTTAAACTGGAGTAATTTGCCAGAATTCCTGTGGGAAATTATTTTTATATGTCTTACCTTCTCTTTGCCACCTCAATATTTTCGGGGGAATTTTCAGCAAGAATTGAAGTGTCTGGGGGAAATTATTCTTGGTGGGGCTATTTTATGAAGGAAGAAATTTCCATGGAGGGATTTTCCATGGGGGAAGGAATTTTTCATGGAGGAGGAGCCATATTTCCTGGCATTATTTAAAAAACGATTAAAAAGTAATTAAAAAAGAAGTAAAAGTGAGGAGGATCAGCCAAATTTAAAATGAACAAACATTATTATGCATACGAGGTGGGTCACCCCCTCTTCAATACCACGCTCTTTACGCTACAATTGGTCTTTTTTCTCTATTCTTTAAGAACGACTCCTGAAATACAATGTCTGCATGCTTAGACCAATACTATGTTTTTTTTTTAAACTTAAAAAACTTTATCGTTAAGAGAGGGGGTGACCTACCCCCATCATATACGTAATAACTTCTGTTCGTTTCAAGGTTTATAATGTTTCTTGCTTCCAGTTGAAAAAAACTTCTTTATTTAAATTTCATTTTAAGAGATTCAGTAATCTGTTTGAAAGATAACTAAGTGCAATGTTTACATGTTAGCTTGATTACAGACAAGGAATAATTATTATTAGTTCTAGATATTGTCAAATTTATCTTATTCGCTATGTGACGGAGAACTCTCGCTACTCTTATTTCCAAGAAAGCATTTATCATTCAGAAAATACATTTTTTTAAACTAATCTTTTGATTAGAATTAAAAACAACTTTTTCGTGATGGTCATGTGGTTTAATGGCTTATTAAATAGAAAAAACTGATTTTTTGAATAGAAAGTAAGGTGCAACATTAAAACTCAAAATGAGCATGTACCATTTCGTATATGAAGGGGTTCCCCCGTCCTCGATACCTTGCTCTTAGAGCTAAAGTTCTTAGCACTTTTAAGAAATGTTTTTATTCTAATTTAACAGCCTTTGTGTTTCAGGAGTCGTTTTAGAAAAATTACGGTGAACAGTTAAACTTTAGTGCAAAGAGCAATGTATTGAGGGGGAGGGGACAACCCCTTCACGTGCGGAATAATTTCTCTTTATTTTGAGTTTTAATGTTGCACCTTACTTTCATTAAAACAAAAACTTATTTTATTTTATTTAATTTCTGACCGTTTTTCAAATAATACCAGTAAATTTGGCTCAACATCCATGAAAAATTTCTTCTCCTCTCCTCAGTGGAAAATTCCTAAGACGTAAAATTCACCCCCCCCCCTTTAAAATACATCCATCCTTAAAGTTGCCTCCACATAATTCCATCCTCACTGCAAATCCCTCTCCTCCGTAAATATTTCGCGGACAATTCAGTCTGAAAAAATTATGCTTGACATACTTTAATTCGAAAAAGACTTTAATTTCTAAACGTTTTTCCGATCGCTCCGAAAATCCCCCCTCGGCAACATTTTTTTCCTGGAAATCCAAACCCACTGAAACTTTTCCCCGGAAAATTCCCTCCGAACATCTCCATATGTAAAATTGAGTTAGCAAAGAAAAAGGAAGACAAATAAAAATGATTTCGTACTGGAATTCTGTTTAATCGCCCCAATGCAAAATTTCCCCTTGAAAATGTTTCTCCCTACAGAAAATTATCCCCATGGAAACCCACCCCAAGCGCAAAAATCCCCCTCCAAATGTATGAATACTTCACAATAGCAAGTACTATGCGCAAACAATGGGCAAATTTCATAACTTACAAGCCATTCCCCACGGGCTGTGAGAGGGGGGGGGGGGGTCATGTTACCCCTAAAGACATAGTCATTGGATCTTTAAACTATGCTGAAAAAAATGGCTATCTAAAAATTTTGATTTGACGTTTTTGGGAAAATAGGGCTTGGGAAGGGTTCTAGTTACCCTCCAATCCTTTTGTCACTTAAAAAGGGTACTAAAGCTTTTGATTTCGGTTAGAATCCATACTCCCCAATTTAATAAAACCATTAGTTTGGTACAATCACCCTTGAAAAAAAAAGAAAAAGAAAGATCAAATAAACACGCTTCCGTGATCTTTTTTTTTTAGCAAAAAATGCAAAATTTAACATTTTTGTATATAGGAGCTTGAAACTTCAACAAAAGAGTTCTTGGATATGCTGCACCTGATGAATATGATACGCCGAATCTGATTATTAAAATTAATTGAATTTTATGGGGTCCCCCCTTTTTGAAAATCAGGCAAATTTTCTCATGCTCGTAGGTATAGACGAGTAACACTAAAATTGATGAATCTTATATATTTGGGACTACCATAAAACAGGAATTCTTTGGATGTATAAATTGATATCAAAATTATGTTATTTAGAGTTTCGGTTACTATTAAGCCGAGTCGCTCCGTGCAGTTCAATGCCACGAACTGTTTGATAATATAAATTCAAACCTTGTATTTTCAAAAGGATGTCCTTACTTTGAAGCCTTAATCGAAAGAACGATTATCCGGAGCTGTTACTAAGACAGTGTTATCCTTCAAACTCGATAGTTCCTAGCCTGAAGGGCTCTGTAATATTTTCGACTTATTGTATACTCGGGAGTTCCACTTGTTTTGGCACATGCGGCAATCTTCCGCCACTCAGCGCCTCTTCTCACTTTGCACGGGAACCCTAACACCATGTGTAGTTCACTTCTCCATCGTCCTTTCAAGCCACCTGTTGATTTTTGAAAATGAGCAATTCATCTTTTCAGCCCCTTGCTATCATAGCCACCTCTCGGTAAAGTGCCGTTGACCCTTGTATAACATTTGATTTCAGCAGAAAGTAATGAACGCAAGCAGACCAGAAATTTGACAACTCGTTCAGTTTGTTTTGTTCTGGTCGTTCACACTGATGATGACACAAATCATGTAAGCCTAAAGGCTTAGAGCATGCTTTAAGAATTAATCTGGCGCCCTATTATTATCATTGAAAAGAAAACGTTAGCCATTTGGCTATAAACTTCTTGAAACTAGTTTGTGAAATCTCGGAAAATGAAAAAAATAATATACAAGGAAGAAAATTAATAATTTTCATTCACATTTTTTTCAAGCCTAGGAGATATTAGTGGTAATAAGGGTACCAATCTTGTTCCACCTTAGAGGTAGGCTTCAGGACTATGGGGCTAGGAGTTTACCCCCCCCCACCCAGGAAATACCCCCCCCCCTTCTATGGAAAATACCCTCAGAAAATACGCCCATCTGCAGAAAATACCCCCCTCCCTGTGGAAAATGCACCCTGGAAAATATTCCCCGCTGCTGGTTGTTCTCCAATCATTTTAGACTTTTAAAAAAGGATCAGAACTCTCAATTTCTGATCAAATGAGTTCTCTCCGAAATTCCTACGAGCAAAAAAGGTCAAACTTTTTGCAAGTGCATGGAAGGCAACGTCTTTACAGCTACTGCAGTAAATAAGTTTGATAAGACTTCCTGGAGCAGTGAGTATATCAGTTAATATTTCTATAACCGTTTGACGGAAGTTAACAGCCCCAGTCTTCAGGTACTAGAGCTGTGACTGAGCGCAACTATGTAATCTTTGAAAATAATTCGCAGTTGGTGGCACTTTATAACAGCAGCTTTCGGGGTGGTCACAACTAGGCATATTGACTGCTTTTGCTTTCATAGGCAGCGCACTAGCGCTGCCTAAGTAAAGAACGATGTGGACACGTGTTTTTTTCCATACCCGGGCACTTCGTATCGTAGGAGTTGTCATAGAAACTTCGAAAAGGGCTCATTCGATTGGAAATTGGAGTGGATAGTGCCCTTTTTATTAGTCGAAAGTGATTGGAGGGCAACTAGCCCCCACGCCCATCATTCCCCCAAACACATCCAACCAAGATTTTGAGACAGCCATTTTGTTCAGCGTAGTTGATTGCCAGATAGAATTTTGAGGAGGATACTCCCCAACAACCCTCAGGGCAAGGGTTTTGAGTTATACCCTGGGGGCATATAAGGTTTTTATAGAAGACGTTGCCGTAGAAACTTCAAAACAGGCTCATTCAATTGGAAATTTGAAGGGCTAGTATCGTTTTTAATAGTCGAAAGTGATTGAAGGGCAACTAGCCCCCCCCTCCACGCCCATCTTTCCCCCAAACACACCCAATCAAAATTCTTAGATAGCCATTTTGTTCAGCGTAGCTGATTTCCAGATATAAAATATGTTTTTGAGGAGGACACTCCTCCACAACCTTCAGGGTAAGGATTGTAAGTTATACCCTGGGTGCATATAAGTTTTTTATAGAAGATGTTGTCGTAAAAAACTCAAAAAAGGCTCATTCGATTGTAAATTCAAAGGGCTAGTGCCCTTTTTAATAGTCGAAAGTGATTGGAGGGCAACTAGCCCCCCCCCCCACGCCCATCATCTCCTCAAACACATCCAATCAAAATTTTGAGATAACCATTTTGTTCAGCGTAGTTTATTTCCAGATAGAAAAAATGTTTTGAGGAGGACACTCCCCCACAGCCCTCAGGGCAAGGGTTTTAAGTTATGCCCTGGGGGTATATAAGGTTTTTAAAGAAGGCGTTTTCGTACAAACTTCAAAAAAAGCTCATTCGATTGGAAATTCAAAGGGCTGGTGCCCTTTTTAATGAAAGTGATTGGAGGACAACTAGCCCCCCCACGCCGGTCATTCCCCCAAACACATCCAATAAAAATTTTGAGATAGCCATTTTGTTCAGCGTAGTTGATTTCCAGATAGAAAATATATTTTTGAGGAGGGCACTCCCCCACAACCCTCAGGGCAAGGATTATAAGTTATGCCCTGGGGGCATATAAGGTTTTTTATTGAAATCTTTATCGAAGAAACTTGAAAAAGGACTCTTTCGATTTGAAATTCAAAGGGCTAGTAATCTTTTTAATAGTCGAAAGTGATTTGAAGGCAACTAACCCACCTCTCACGCTCATCTTTTCTCCAAACACATCCAATCAATATTTTAGATAACCATATTAGTCAACGTAGTTGAAAGTTTTGGAAAGTAGGTCTTTAAGGATGACAACCCCGCCCCCCCCCGTTTAGCCCTTAGGGCAAGGGTTTTAAGTCATGCCCTAGGGCGTATAAGGTTTTTATTGAAAGCGTAAAAACTTCAAAAGGGCTCATTCAATTGGAAATTGAAAGGACTAGTGCCTTTTTTAATAGTTTAAAGTGATTGGAGAGCGACTAACGCCCCTCTCACGCCAACCATTGTCCCAAGCACATACAAACAAAATTTTGAGATATCCATTTTGTTCAACGTAGTTGAAAGTTCTTGAAATTAGGTCTTCTAGGATGATAACTCCATCAGAGCCCCCAGTTCAAGGGTTGTAAGTTATGCCCTGGGGGCATATAAAGTTTATATAGAAACTTGTTATAGAAATTTTAAAAAAAATCACATTTGATTGCAAATTGAAATTGCCCTTTTTAATAGTCGAAAGTGAGTCGAGAGTAATTAATCCCCCTCTCACGCCCACCATTTCCCCAAACACATTCAATCAAAGTTTAGTGATAGCCATTTTGTTCAACGTAGTTGAAAGTTCAGGAAATTATGTATATAAGAATGACAAACCCCCCAGAGCCCTAAGGGTTAGGGTTATAAACTCTGCCCTTGTGACATATAAGGTTCTTATAGATAGAGTTGTCGTAAAACTTCAAAAGGGGCTTATTCAATTCGGAATTGAGAGGTCTAGTGCCCTTTGTAATAGTCAAAAGGGATTGGAGGGTAACTAGCCCTCCTCTCACGCCCACCATTCCTCCAAACACATCCAATCAAAACTTTCGGATATCCATTTTGTTAAACGTAGTAGAAAGTTCTGGAAATTGGGTCTTTGAGAATGACACCCCCCCCCCAGCACTCAGGGCGAGGGTTGGCTGTTTTACCCCGGGGGGCATATAAGATTTTTATTAAAAGTTTTGTCGTAGAAACTTCAAAAGGGCTCTTTTGACTGGAAATTGAAAGGGTTAGGGCCATTTTTAATAGTTGAAAGTGATTGGAGAGTGACTACCGCCCCTCTCATGCCTTCCATTTCCCCAAACACATCCAATCAAAATTTTTAGATAGCCATGTTGTTTAACGTGGTTGAAAGTTCTGGAAATTTGGTCTTAGAGGATGACAACCACCCTAACAGACCTTAGGGTAAGGTTGTAACCTATGCCCTGGGGGCATACAAGGTGTTTATAGAAAGCGTTGTCGTTTCGAAAAGGGCTCATTCGATTGGAAATCGAAAGGCTTAGTGCCCTTTTTAATAGTCGAAAGTGATTGGAAGGCTTGATATTTTTATAGCAAAGATCGAAGTGGGTTCGATCGTTGCTATAAATTATTATTATTTTTTGTTGTTGTTGTTTTTTAGACCAGGGCACTTCGTATCGAAGGAGTTGTCGTGGTTACTTCAAAAATTGCTCATTCGATTGAAAATAGAAACGGCTGAGGCCATTTTTAATAGTCAAAAGTGATTTGAGGGCAACTAATCTCCCTTTCACTCCCACCCACCCACGCCAACCCTCCCATTTCTGCTCTTAAAATTTAACGAAATCAAAATAGCGTAAGTGTATCCAAGCTATCAAAGAAAGTAAACAGATTTTTTGCGAATGGTATCAAGTTTTCCATTTCAGGTCAACTAGAGGAGGTATGAAACTAAATTAAACAGTACTATTTGTGTCTAGATTTTTAAAAGGGTTTATGTTGTTAAAAATTGCTGAAAGCTTTTCAACAGCATACAAATGGCAGGCCAAACTATAAAGCCTTAAAAAACGAAAATATTTAAAGTGTTTTTTTCTTTTTCCCTGAAAAGACTATGTCAATATAAAATGAACAGAAATTAATTAAAAAAACTTTTTCCACAAAATAAGTTTTTCAAAGAAAAGTAAAGAACTCCATTAAACAAAAAATGAGCAAAACTAAAATCAAATAATCTACCAAGCGTGAAACTGCCACAAATCAGCATCGATAAATACATGAAACCCAAATCGAAGAGAAATTACAATAATTAACGGATTCAAACTCAAAACGAGCAGAAATTAACATAATTTGGGCGCAAAACCCCTATGCCTTCCCAAGGCCTGAACAAAATTTGCACTTTACTAAAAAAAATACAAATGAATGTGCATTGTCAGTTTAATATACATATACTGATATTTAGTATTAAAAATGTTAATATTATTTGATTTATTAAAGTTATAAAAGTAAAACGATTTCCTGTTTTTACAAGCACTGATCAAACCGTTCGTGGTAACGAACTGTAAGTAAGGAGCGACCCGGCTCAATGGTAACCAAATCCTAAAAAACGGAATTTTGATACCAATAGATACTTCAAAAGAATTAAATTTTAATTCTGATTTCAAATATATAAGTTTCATCAAGTTTAATCATACCAATCAAAAGTTAAACGCCTGAGAAAATTTGGCTGATTTTCGAAAAAAGGGGGAAAGACCCCCTAAAAGTTATAGAACCTTAATGAAAATCACACCACCATATTCAGCGTATCAGAAAACCCTACTGTAGAGGTTTCAAGCTCCTATCTAAAAAAATGTGGAATTTTCCATTTTTTGCCAGAATAAATAACACGGATGCCTTTTTATTTTTTTTTTTTTTTTTTTTTTTTTCTTTTTCCCAGGGGTGATTGTATCGACCCAGTGATCCTAGAATATCATGGGAGGGCTCATTGGACTGCAAATTAAAAGTTCTAGTGCCCTTTTTAAGTGACCAAAAAATGGAGGGCAACTAGGCCCCCTCCCACGCTCATTTTTTTACCAAAGTCACCCGATCAAAATTTTGAGATAACCATTTTGTTCAGCATGGTCGAAAATATTATAACTATGTCTCTTAGGATGACTCAATCCCTCGAAGCCCCCAGGAGGAGGGCTGAAAGGTTGAAATATAGTATTGGTTATTGGGACCCGGCTCAATGGTAACCGAAACTCTAGAAAACGGTATTTTGATACAAATAGATACATCAAAAGAATCATATTTTAATGCTGATTTCAAATATATAAGTTTCATCAAGTTTAATCTTACCCATCAAAAGTTACGCGCCTGAAAAATTTTGGCTGATTTTCAAAAAAAGGGGGAAAGACCCCCTAAAAGTTATATAACCTGAATGAAAATCACACCATCATATTCTACGTATCAGAAAACCCTACTGTAGAAGTTTCAAGCTCCTATCTATAAAAATGTGGAATTTTGCATTTTTTGCCAAAAGAAAGATCACGGGTGCGTGTTTATTTTTTTTCCCCAGGGGTGATTGCATTGACCCAGTGGTCCTAGAATATCGTGGGAGGGCTCATTGGAATGAAAATTAAAAGTTCTAGTGCCCTTTTTAAGTGACCAAAAAAATGGAGGGCAACTAGGCCCCCTCCCACGCTCATTATTTTCCCAAAGTCAACTGATCAAAATTTTGAGATAGCCATTTTATTCAGCATGTTCGAAAATATTATAAGTATGTCTTTTGGGATGACCTAATCCCCCGAAGTTCCCGGGAGGAGGGCTGAAAGTTATGAACTTTACCCAATGTTAACATATACGAGTACTGGTTATTGGGAAGTATACAGTACAGACGTTTTCAGGGGAGATTTTTCCTGGTATTAGGGGGGGTCGGGCAGGGACGTACGCAGGGGGGGCCTCCGGGCCCGCCTCCCCCCCTCCCCAAATCTCACGATTTTTTTCATTTTCCCATAATTTTCTGATTTTTCTCAGAGAATAATGGGTTTGAAGGATTTGCCCCCCCCCCCCTGAAACAAATTGGCCCCCACCGAAACAAATTCCTGCGTACGTGCCATGGGTCGGGGGTTATGTAGGAGGATCTTTCCATGAAGGAAGTTTTCATGGGGGAAGGGACATTGCTATGAAGGGGACGCCGGACATCCCAGCATTATTTAAAAAAAGATCAGAAATTGAATATAAAAAAACAAGTTTTTCAACTGCAACAGCAGCAGCATCAAAACTTTAAACGAACAGAAAATATTACATATATGATTGGGTTCACCCCCTAGGTAATACCTCACTCAATAAGCCAGAGATTTTTTAGTACTAGTAGAGAGGGGGGTGTTACTCGTGACGGGAGTCCATATATGGGCATAGCCTCCCTGGGAAGAACACGTGGTTAATGGGGTCAATGACCTAAATTTCCAAGGTCGATGTTGTTGTTGTTGTAAGTGCACGCTCTCAGCGAATGTCAAGGTCGATGTTGTTGTTGTTGTTTTTGGCACGCTCTCAGCGAATGTCAAGGTAGATTTATTTGTTGTTGTCGTTGTTTTGGACAAGTGTAAGCTCTCAGCGAATGTCATGGTGTCCAGAAATAGGAAACAGTATTTGTTGTTGTTTTTGTTTTGGCCAAGTGCAATCTCTCATCGAATGTCATGGTGTCCAGATTTATAAAATAGTATGAGATATTGTTTTTGTTTTTGCCAAGTGCCCGCTCTCAGTAAATGTCATGTCGTCCAGAAATAGGAAACAGTATTTGATGTTGTTGTTGTTTTGGACATGTACACACTCGAGGCGAATTTTATGAGTTTCCCGGAAACAGTTAGATCACCTGTTTCCTTCTCAGCCAATCAGCGAGTCGGTTACATACCCCATCTCAGCCAATCAGAGGGCTGGTTACATATAGTTTTCCCCGTTACATAACAATTCGCCCTTGGGATTTCGTATATAACGGACATGCAATGTGATTAAATTATCAGAAAGTATTTTGACACAGTGTAAACACCTAGAATGGATAGAATATTGATGTAATTAGAAGTCTTGGCAGCCGCAATTAGCAATGTAAGTGCATTTTTATTTTCAAACGAATTTTCCTTGGACATCCTCCAGTATATTCAGCTAAAACGTAAATATATTCCTTTACCCCCAAACCCCTCCCCCCCCCACCAAACCATACAAACATCATTATAATCAATGGAAAACATAAAATATATTCTTTTTACCCTAACCCCCCCCCACCATTGTTTAACAATCCCAAATTCTCGCAAAAGAAATAATTATCCTTTCGTTAAATTTTGGCTTTTCTCAATTGTAATCTTTTCTCTAACTGAGACATCCATCGCTCTGTTGTTATTAGCCTGCTCTGATTTGACACAAGACTCCAAGGTGAGGCCTATAATTAGCTGTCACCCTTTTCCCGTGTGTTCACGCTATCGGTCTAGTCAAAGGGTTTTGTTTTGGCAGTCAAATTAAAACAGTTTTAAGCAAAAAGAGATTGCTGTATATTAAGCTTGTAGTTTCGTAACCTTGTATTTGTCAGAG